>NW_027069685.1:311661-341036 GCF_002906115.3 Quercus suber | reverse complement strand
AAAAAAAAAAAAAAAAACAGACAGGGGCAATTACGTTGTTCACATACAATGTACAATTTACTATTTAGAAGTCATACTAATATTACGAGACAATTTCACAAACACTTATCGACACCTTGAGGCTTGAACTGTAACTTTTTCTGCTTGGACGCCGCCGATTAAAAAAGATATATATGATCATGAAAGTGCAGATTAAGATAAGGGTCTAATTCAGATATATATTCTCAGCTCCATCATTCAGGACGGTGCCATTTGGACAAAACCAAGACCAGGTTAGTGACACATTAGTGAGGACAAAATGTTGAAAATTCATTAATTGAATCATTATAAACATCCCCTCCAGTGATCATATCATTAGAAAAGATACGTATATACAAAAAAAAAAAAAAATTAGGAATACATCAAATTTTACAGTTTATTGATTTTTGTCATGAGAGCATTTGCATTAACTCGTGCAAAAATTTATGTTTATTTTAGCATAAGAACCTAGTTTTTAATATTTTACATAATAATCTTTCAAAACACCTAATATCAAATTATCTATTTTATACAATATTTTATTCAAATATTATTTTTGTTATCAACCAAGAGAGAGAGAGAGGTTACTGTAGTAACTTTGCAATTTACACATATTTAACTTGATTGATGTGAGTGACTTTGGAGCTTGAATGCATAAAATTGTGTCATATTTTTATTTTGCATTGTTTGATATAAATATTGTTAGTCTATTTTTGTCATTGCAAGTAGTGAATGATGGACACTTTCTATCCACTCTTGATTACATTTTTTATTCGGCGGTTCACAATCCTATAATTTAACAAATTGTAAAATTAGTTGTGCAAATATATATGCTCCGATCCTATTATTGTCGGAAAGGGAAAGTGTCAAGGAAAGGGAAAGGACAAATGATCATTTCATTATATTCGCATTTTTTTGCACAAATGATATGCTTTGGAGCTGAGCCCCAGGGGCTTTTTAACATATGGATTGCTTTGCTTTATGACAAGTCTTGGTTACATAATTGCCAACAAGCCATAAAATTATGACGTGGCATAAATTTGATGTTTTATATATATATATATATATATATTTTTTTGTTCTTATCATCTTCTCCTATTTTCTAAGTTTTTATTATTAAGAGTAATTAAAATCTTATCTCCAAAATAAATAGATTGCAGCGCCAGCCATCATTTTTTTAAGTTGATTTTTTGAAGCCAATCCCATTATTAATATATATTAACTACACAAAAAATCATTTATAATTGTATTCATCTCATTCTGAGTATTAAAAATTAGTATTTTAAGTTATATCTTTTTTGAGGAAAATGGTAAGGAAAGTCTTTGGATCTAGCTTTAGTAAATACAAGAGAGTTAATCCTCTAATCTATTCCGCTTACATTGCTCCCTTAATATATCTTTTTATTAGTTTCATGTGGAGTGCAAGCACTTACAATTGGCTAAATAACTATGCAAGTAATGCGATGATGAGTTCATGCACCACCAACAATATTAATTATTCACCTTTAACAAAGTTGGACGAGGAATTAAAAAAAAAAAAAAAAAAAAAAGGTAGTTCATTCATTGCTTTGTATGATATCTTTGGGGCATAGTAGTGAAGATGCAAAGATGGTTGCTACAGGTTTGGGAGATTGGAGTTTATTAATTCTTTTTTTTTGTCATATGTGATGTCTTTGGGCACATAAGTAAAGATGCAAAGATGATTGCAATAGGTTTGAGAGATTGTAGTTAAAGCTTTATCCGCAAATTTCATGCTAAGTAGTTTTTATTTTTATTTTTTTATAGTTGATCAAAGATAAATCTAGATAATATGTGGGGTAGAATTTGAATCCAGTGCTTCACATGGGGGGAAAAAATTGCCAAATGCCCTTTTCAGGCAAAATTAATAGCTCTTTGCCCTCTTTCCAAACTAATTAGGGAAATGCTCTCTTTTGAAACTTGATTTGTGATAAATCGAGTTAGGCTTTATAGCGGCGTTTTTAAGGAGCCTATAGTGACGTTTTAAGGACCTATAGTGATGTTTTGTAACTCGACCTCTATGAAATGAAGTTATAGGTAAAAAAAAAAATTAAAAAAATGCCTATAACTCGATTTCATGGAGGTTGAGTTACAAAATGCCACTATAAGTCCTTAAAACGTCACTATAGGTCCTTAAAAATACCGCTATAGGGCTCCAAATTATTATTATTATTTTTTTTTTATAACTCGATTTATCACAAATTGAGTTACAAAAAAGGGACATTTCCCTAATTAGTTTGAAAAATGGGATAAAGAGCTCTATTTTTGCCGAAAAGGGCATTTGGCAATTTTGTCCTCACATGGGGATCAGAAAGTGCCACTAAGCTAAAATGCAAGGTATGATGGATACAACTTTGTTATTAACTTAACATGTTTTTTTTCTTTTAAAATCAAATATAGAATTTTAAATTATAAATATGATTGTGGTCATTATCAACACACACACACACACACACATATATTCTGACTTATTTTGTTTTGTCAATAATACAAAGATAGAGGATGATATCAAATAATACAAATTGTTGTTTAGATTGTTTTTCAATTATCAATACAAACTTATTATTAGGGTCTTAACTCTAAGTTATTCTCCAAAAAAAAAAAAAAACGAACTTGATTTTGAGCCTTAAAGTTCAATGTATTATTCAAAATCATTTTATATACTTTTTTTAAGGTATCTCTACCATCTTCCATTCAATTATTATTATTATTATTATTATTATATATGCAATTTAGTCTCACACAATATGCATTCATTATATAACTTAAAAGTAAAATATTCATTTATTTTTATTATCTATTTTATTATTTAATTTTAAATAAATTAATTAAAAAATTATTTACATATGGATTTTGATTAAAACATATAAATTAAAATATAAATTTTTATAATATAATATAATTTAATAACAAATAAAATAGTAATTTTTAAAAATTATGCCAAGTTTTAAATTTTTAGAAGCTCTTTGTAGTAAAACTATAATTTGCTTATATATATATATATATATGGCACTTAGAAATCTTTCCATTATACTTGCTAACACGTGGAGTAGTAGAAGAGCTAACCATATATAAATTTCTTGCATATATAACCAAAAAAAATTTCCATAGATTACAAAATGAAACAAATTCCATAAATTACAAAAATAAAGTATCTAGACTGCAATGTAAATATAAATTACTAGTCATGGCCATTTTAACGTTGCCATAAGTGAGGAAATAATCAACCCAATCAATTAAGAACACCAAATCAAAAATTAATATGAATTGCATTATCTTAATTTTTTAATAAAAAATCATAGAATTTAAGTAGTTAATAAGCTTGGTTCTTCAATTTCACTATTTCTTTTTTCTCTAAAAATTTTCTTTAATTAATATCATGGAAGAATATATGTTACCGATTAAAATTTAAAATATCACAGTAAAATACCACATCAAAACCTCAAAGAAAAAAAAATAGCTATCATAAACTTTATCGAAAAAACACACGCAATAAAATCAAAGCCTTACAAAGAATAAGAAAATTAAATACAAAAAATGTTAATTCAAGAACTTGGTTTCAAATTATTGGAGGCTGTGGTTGCACCAAATGGCTACACCAAATTGCAGAAATTTTTTGATTTAAAAAAAAAAAAAAAATATATATATATATATATATATAATTGGTTGCGCCAAGTGGCTCCACCAAATTGCAGTAAGTTTTTAGATAAAAACAAAAAGCTTTTGATTTTATCAACTTCTTTGGATAAAGTAACAATAAGTGTTCGTATGAGCTTCTTCTTCTTCTTCTTCTTCTTTTAATTTTTTAATTTTTATTTATTTATTTATTTTAAATTTTATAAAGTAACAATCTCTTATGTTAGAATTTTTATTTTTTTGTATAAACAATTATCCTACACTATCTATTTCCTAATAATAAAGTAACAAATTTAAAAGTATTATTATTTCTTCTAATTTTTTTGTTGTTGGATAAAGTACAAAAAAAGAGTATTAATTTTAAGTTAACTAAAATTTGTGTTCGCAAATTCGTATTATTATTATAAAAAAAATTATTTATTTTTAGATAGGTAAGGTAGATAATGGGGATGAGACACCACACTGAGTTATCACTTGAACCCCACAAATTGAGTAATTAGACCATGGATTTTGTGTGTGAGTGTGTGTATATATATATTTATATATTTATATATTGGATTTTTAGACTAAGACAAAAGTGAACTTTCTAATTGTCATTTTGCTTGGAATTTGATAGGGTTGGGACTCTTGGAAGGTTGTATGTTTTAATATTTTGAATACTGATGGAGTGGAATTTTTGGAAGGATAGTTCAAAAGATACATCAATGATGGAGAATAGACACAAGCACTTGAGTGATTGTAAGGGGAACAGCAGAGAATTTAGATCATGGTCCAATCTTCCGGTTGATGTTTTTAATATAATTGGCAGACAAATTGATTTTATTAAACGTGTTTGTAAGAATTCGCGAAAAATTCAGGCTGTTGGTCCACTTTATGAGATCCTTCAAGTTCCATGGCTAATGGAACACAGTTGGGGTTTTGATGGAAATGTCTACAGTTTAAGTAGCTTTCACCTCCCAATTGAAAATCAAAGTCACGTCACTTACAACAAGATTGAGGGGAAAGAGTTGAATGATGCAGTCATATGTGCTTCAAAGTTTGATTGGTTGCTTTTACAGAAATCTACATTGTCATTCTTCTACAATCCTTATACGAAGACTATAATCAAACTACCTGATCTTGACATCAACTTCAATCGAAGTACATTTTCCTCGGTCCCAACTTCTCCTGATTGCGTTTGCTTTGCAATACAAAGTTCCAAAAACAGTAGCAAAATGTGGCTAAGCACATGTCAACCTGGTGACCGCAAATGGAGCACCACAGTCAAGTTTGCTGGTCCTAAAAGGGCAGTTGAGGATGTGGTTTACAGTAATGGAACTTTTTACTGTGTTTTTACAGGAGGAGCGTTGGGGGCCTTTTGTGTTGCACACCGTTATTGGAGTATGCTCATGGATGTGAATTTGGTTCCTGGGATATTGTCTGACACAAGGGCTCATATGGTAGAGTCTAATGGGCAGCTCTGGTTAGTGTATCGTTCTAGTTCTATGTGTTTCAGAGTTTTCAATTTTGATTGGTCAGAAAAGACTTGGAATGAGACATATACATTGGGATGTCAAGCATTTTTTCTCGGTTGTACCTCGTTCTCAGTTTCAGCAGATGGAGAAACTGCAGGTTTTGCAGGGAGGATTTATTATCATTGTGATACTTACAGTTCCTATTACTCGTTGAAGACTAAGCAGAGTCATCGATGTACATTTTATCCATGGGTAACTGAACGTGGGCCAGAGAGAGTTTGGATTCAACCTCCTGAGATATGGTCCAAATTGGTTAGACACCAATTTGGAAAACAGGTCTAGCCATTTAGTCATGTTTCTTTGCTTGCATTATGAAATGGACTAATATACCTGCTTAGGGCACTAATTTGAGTTCTAGCACTATGAAGTGTGGAGGATATATTGCAATTATTTCCTTGAATAACAAGTTTTCTGTATAAAAAGTTAGGAAGGATTTTATGGCATCATTATAATACTATGACTTTGTTATTGATACTTTCAAGTCCTTACATTTTATTTGTGATTTTGACCTTTTTGGATACTTCATGTCCAAGAGACTGCCATTGATAAAATCCTCATCCCTGTTGAGAGGAAGGAAAATGATTTCACATTCTTCCTTCCAGCAGACAGGGGTTGCACCCCATTTGGTGTGCCATTTGAGCTATGGTTCGTTGGCTATATGGATCTGTAGAACTTGTCCTGTTTTTTATTAGAAAGTTGAATCCAAGAGTGGGTTCATGGAGCTATATGGCCTCGCTGTTTCTCTATAAATAGATATAATCTGAGAATTACTGCTTTTAACATTGACACAGAATTTAAGTTTGTAATGGAGAGGCAATGCAAATAGGATTGGTTATAACGGAAACAATCAATAATGCTTCTTCACCTTTTGGCCAAATTTTTGTTTTACATTAAGGCTATGTATGATCTTTGTTTTACATTAAGACAATTAACAATATTGTCTTTGCCACCGGATAGTGCAGACAGTGATATGTTGTGGCTTCTCTTTTATAGGTTTTTTTTTTTTTAATAAGTTACACACCCACCTGGTGGGTAATGAAACTGTAAGGAGGTGCCATTTAAGCTAGGGCTCATTGGCTGTTCGGATCTTTAGAGCTTGTCCTTTTCTTATTAGAAAGTAGAATAGTGGGTTGATGGTTGTATATGGCCTTGCTGTTTCTCTATAAACAGATAATCTAAAAAATTACTGCTTTTAACTTTGACACAGAATTTAAGTTTAATGGAGAGGCAATGCGAATGGGATTTGTTATAACACATACAATCTATAATGCTTCTTTACCTGTTGGCCAAATTGTTGTGCTACATTACTTTTGTAGTAATAAATAACTATGACATTTGAATCCTTGAGTTTAACCCTGAGGATTTGTAATTGGTTTGTCATCATTTATTTATATGTATTGAGAATGTAGTTCCTAATTGTACACATTGGTTTTTTCAAATTAATAAAAAATGTATACTCGTTGTTGGCAGTGGACGCAATATATTACTGTGAATATAAAAATTGCTGTTAGTTCTAGCAGCTGCATCATTATTCATATGCAATTAGTTGCTAACCTGTGCAATGCAAGAAAAAATTATTGAGTATGCATTTATTTAATCTTTTGTGAATGAACATTAAATGAGCACACATTTTAGCAAATTTATTTTTCTAAGATGTATATGAATGTTTTGCAAATATAACTTTTTAAAGAAGATTTCAACAATTTTTTTTTTCTTCTTATTTGATTGCACATTAAGATTCCAATCTACAAACCCTTGCTATGCATGAAAACGTTTTTTATAAAATTATAAAGAAAATTTTATAAATCCATTATTGAAATTAGAATATATTCTTAGCTCCTTCCATAAACTAAAATAACAAACAAAATAAGCCTTTCATAGTCATCATTAATATATTTGCACAAAATCAAAACATGAAAATGCAATAAAATACTACAAAATTTTTACTAAAACAATAAACTAACTCTTTCAATGATGATAACTATTAAACATTCACATGGAAAATAAAAAAATACTAAGGATAGATATAAATATACATGCTCCATATTTGTATATCATCTCAAACTGATTTTTAGAGAACAAAATATATATATATATATATAATTCAGTACGAGGTGGTCTCTGTTTGTCTCCTCGAAAGGTTAAAATTTGGTTCTTTCTATAGTGTACGTGGGTTCTAACTTGAGTCTACTGACGACAGAGCAATGCATAGAGACTGGAGTGAGAGAGAAGGAAGAAATTGAAATGTTAAATTTACTGCGTACGGGGCTTCTAGTTTGGTTGCTCTAAAAATGCAACCCAGCAGCCAAACGAAATGGTCTTTGTACTATCCTTTGTTGCCTCTTTGTATGGACTCTAATTTACCAAAAAGCCCTACATGTAATAAAAATATTTTGGCTTCTTCCATTGAATGACTCACTTTATAGGAAAAATAATACATTCAAGTTACATTTGTCATTTGATATAATTCTTTATGATGTTACTTCTTCTTTTTTAAGGAATATTTGGAGAAATCAACATTTGAATTACATTGTTTTGTTATAATTTTCATACTTACAAATATCAAGATGATTAGAGATTAATAACTATTTCATCATAAAAAATTTAAATTTCAAGTATTTTTAATTTTAAAATTATATGCAAAAGCAAAATATGAAATTTATAGAGATTAATAACTATTTATGATTTTATAGATTAGATAATAAATAATATCCAATTAATATGAAATTTATGAGGTGAGATTTAAGTTATTCCCTAGGGCTGCGTTTGTTTTGGGTGAAATTCATTTCCGGAAATGGTTTTCTATATTTTCGGGTGTTTGGTTGCGCCGGAAAAAGCAATTTTCCGGAAATCATTTTCAGTTGACTCACGGTCAAGGGTGAAAATGATTTACGGAATCATTTTCACTTCAAATGATTTCCGGAAAATGGAGAGAAAGTTTGAGAATGTAGTTCCTAATTGTACACATTGGTTTTTTCAAATTAATAAAAAATGTATACTCGTTGTTGGCAGTGGACGCAATATATTACTGTGAATATAAAAATTGCTGTTAGTTCTAGCAGCTGCATCATTATTCATATGCAATTAGTTGCTAACCTGTGCAATGCAAGAAAAAATTATTGAGTATGCATTTATTTAATCTTTTGTGAATGAACATTAAATGAGCACACATTTTAGCAAATTTATTTTTCTAAGATGTATATGAATGTTTTGCAAATATAACTTTTTAAAGAAGATTTCAACAATTTTTTTTTTCTTCTTATTTGATTGCACATTAAGATTCCAATCTACAAACCCTTGCTATGCATGAAAACGTTTTTTATAAAATTATAAAGAAAATTTTATAAATCCATTATTGAAATTAGAATATATTCTTAGCTCCTTCCATAAACTAAAATAACAAACAAAATAAGCCTTTCATAGTCATCATTAATATATTTGCACAAAATCAAAACATGAAAATGCAATAAAATACTACAAAATTTTTACTAAAACAATAAACTAACTCTTTCAATGATGATAACTATTAAACATTCACATGGAAAATAAAAAAATACTAAGGATAGATATAAATATACATGCTCCATATCTGTATATCATCTCAAACTGATTTTTAGAGAACAAAATATATATATATATATATATAATTCAGTACGAGGTGGTGTCTGTTTGTCTCCTCGAAAGGTTAAAATTTGGTTCTTTCTATAGTGTACGTGGGTTCTAACTTGAGTCTACTGACGACAGAGCAAAGCATAGAGACTGGAGTGAGAGAGAAGGAAGAAATTGAAATGTTAAATTTACTGCGTATGGGGTTTTTAGTTTGGTTGCTCTAAAAATGCAACCCAGCAACCAAACGAAATGGTCTTTGTACTATCCTTTGTTGCCTCTTTGTATGGACTCTAATTTACCAAAAAGCCCTACATGTAATAAAAATATTTTGGCTTCTTCCATTGAATGACTCACTTTATAGGAAAAATAATACATTCAAGTTACATTTGTCATTTGATATAATTTTTTATGATGTTACTTCTTCTTTTTTAAGGAATATTTGGAGAAATCAACATTTGAATTACATTGTTTTGTTATAATTTTCATACTTACAAATATCAAGATGATTAGAGATTAATAACTATTTCATCATAAAAAATTTAAATTTCAAGTATTTTTAATTTTAAAATTATATGCAAAAGCAAAATATGAAATTTATAGAGATTAATAAGTATTTATGATTTTATAGATTAGATAATAAATAATATCCAATTAATATGAAATTTATGAGGTGAGATTTAAGTTATTCCCTAGGTAATTTTTTGCAGTATTACATAACTCAATAATGTTTTATTTATCAAATCTACCATAAAATTACAGTCTCTCCATATACCCTTTATGCACACAAAATTTCAATACTATCAAATATCAATAATTATCTCATGTGTTAAAATTTTAAATTTCATTTTCATTTTTTTTTTTTGTATTTTAAAGGGTAAATTGGAAAGTACACTCTAAAAGTTTAGGGTTATTTGGATTCTATATTCTAAAGTTTAAAAATCTTGATTTTACACCTTGAAGTATACCCTTGTTAGCAAAAACAACCAACTAACATGGGGAAAAAAAATTACACATCAGATGTTAGTATGTCACTTGACAGGCACGTAGGTGAATCCACTAACAGAGAGGTGACTTTGGTAATGGAGGTAAATTTTAAGGTGTAAAATTCAAATAACTCCAAACTTTAGTGGTATAGTTTGCAATTTATCCTAAAATTGATAATAAACTATACTAAATTATTGTAATATGAATTAGATTTGATAAGATTATAAGTGGCAAATAATAAATTGAGCTTAATATATTAAAATAATACTATTATTTTGAATGAAATCAAGCATGGATGATACTAAGTTTTTTATTTTACTTTAAACAAAATAAATCAAATAAAAATTTAGTGATTATTCAAAGTTTTTTATAGTAAAGTTGATAGTTATTTTAATATTTTCTTATAGATATAACTTCGACAAATCTTATTTGTAAAAGTTTAGAATAATAAGGAGGAGGTGGCTCTTCAATCAGAAAGAGATAACTGGGGTTTGTTTTTTGAGTTGGGCAATATGAAAGGTTTTAAAAAATAAAAAATAAAAAATCTTACCTTACCTAAGCTTTTTTTTTCTTTTTTTCTTTTTTTCTTTTTTTCCAAAGAGTCCCCCCCCCCCCAAAAAAAACACTTAAAACCCCAAGGCAAACTAATCATTTTTCATCCAATTCATTATTCATAATTTATTTATTTTTAATCTAACAATATACAAACTAGTCGTTTAAGATTATAAATAACGTGGTAGGGTATAATATCTTTAGATCCTTAAAATCTAATCTTGACTATGAAATGATCAAAAATAATATTCCTTGAAATCTATATTTAAATTATTCATCTAAACCTAACAAACAGTTGTGGTAAGTTGTGGTTGGATTAGAAACAAGTCGCTCTAAACATGTGGTAAGACTAAAGTCCTTTACCTAGAATTTGATTGGTCATGTCAACTCAATATGACTCATGTAGGGACAAGGCCCAAAAAGGGTATATTAGGCCTTGGGCCTTATCCAAGAACGTTAAAATATCCGAGGACAGACAAATAGTTGAGGGATTCCAACTCAGTGTCTCATGAGTAAAAAAAGAGTAGAAGGCGGTCCAAGAAGGAATATCTCCTCGACCATGATGAACATCACTCCAATACGTATTCCAGCAACGAAAATGACCTCAATGGAGGCACCAGTGTCAGAGGCATGTTACATAAACACGCAGGAAGGAAGGAGACCCAAAAATATCTAAGGAAATGGTGCAACCTCCTCATTAAATACACTGCAGCTACTTTTCTGGCCGCATTTATGTAGAGAAGACCCCTAAACAGTGTTTCCTTGATCACCGCAACTCACAGAAAGATCAGAGGAGATGTCTGATGGGACAAGCATTCAAGTAGCAACCCAAATTATCGACAAGTGTAGAGTAAAGATTGTCCAAGAGGGACTATATAATAAGAGATACCCTCCACGAAGACGAGGGAGAAAAAAAGAGAAAAAAGAACACTGTAGTAACCAGAATTGCACTTATAATAAGTTCCATTGATCTATGCAAATATTTGCCTCCTCGGGCAATGCATTCATCCGACCTTACGTGCTTTGTTTTTGCATAATTGTCCACCAAATCCATCCTAACCGTTGTTAGATTCACTAAGACCCAGTTCTTTGACCCACTCTTTACAAATTTATTGTATTTGGCTCATTAACCCACAATCTCATACATATTGGGCTTGGGTTGTAAACCGTGCCCCTACAACTCATTTTTTCACATGTAATTTATAATAAAAAAAATTTGGTGATATTATTTTTGTATTCCTTTCAACACAAAGAAGACTACAAATAAACAAAAATAATTGTTGTTTTTGCTTATTCTAACTTCTCTAATTTATGATTTAATTCATTATTATTAAAACTATAAAAATTAATTTGTTTACACCCTAGGGTTGAAATGAAATTTTCCAAACAGATTTGAGGGTGCCCTATACTCATATTCCTTCCACCTTCCCACTAGTATATTGACATAGTGGAGGCTCTAGGAATTTTGTTTAGAGTGGTCATTAAGAAACTTAAATTATACAAAATTTAATAATGAGACAACTTGAATATATCAACATTACCAAAAAAAAACATCAAATACATGAAATATTAGAATTTTTTGTACAAGTAAAGAAAAAAAAAAGACTAATAAGAGATAAAGTGGAAATTGAAAATGCTAATATGAGAATAATAAAGTGACCACAACAATTTCATAACAAATCTTATGCAACAAGCTGTTATTGGTGGATAAAAAATGCTAATATTGAGCCAAAATTAGAATTAATAACAGCTTACCACATAAAATTTATTGTAAAAATATTGTGGATGTAGCAATACTATTATTTTTGTTGAATTCAAATTCTTGTAATTCTCAAGTCACATTGTTTAACATTTTTATTAGGGTGGCCAAAATATGTTAATATAGTATATAATTTTTTTTTTTTGGTAAGTATATATATACATTTTTTTCAAGTCAAGGTGGTCATTGAATAGATTAAAACTTTTTTTTTTTTTTGCTAAGTATAAAAAAAACAATTAAAAAATTGGCAAGTGAGGGTGGTCCTGTGACCACCCTCACATACAAGTGGAGCTGCCACTGTTGACACACTTGTATAAAATATGGCTTTGTAGTGGTCTGTTGTATTGCTTCTTCCTCCTAATTTATTTTACAAATGAATTATCCTTCAAGAAAAATAATTAAAAAAAATAACTATTTGGTGTTTACATTTTGGATTTGACTTGAATCCAATGCATTGGATCCAACACCATGCATACACTAGACATAAGTTTTACCCTACTTTTTTTACTGTTTCCAATAAATCACAACAAATTATAAAATTGTAAAAAATTAATAGTGGGATTAAAATATAAAAAAATGAATTTAAAATACCAAAAATTATTACATCTAATTGTTTTTAACTATAGGTTTTAATTAGCTCAACTGTTAAATTCTCTTTTTTTGTCAAATAAGAGAATTAGGGTTCAAACTTTGCCTATATAAAAAAATAAATTGATATCTTAATCTGATAATAAAATGCAATTATCACAGAACAAACACTATAAATTTAAATTCTACTATATATATATATATATAAAAATTGTTTTTAGATTTTCATTTATTTATTTATTTGCTTTTCTTTTATTTCAAGTACAACTTACCACTATAGCACCAATTATTTATTTATAAATTTTACAATACCTTTCAAAATGATATAGCACCAATTAAAAAAAAAAATCAGATATTTACTATACATATAAATTTGAATGTATCATATCCATCCAATCTTCATATATATATATATATATATAATATATAATATATAAAGTTGGTTCAAGTTACACTTGATGTAACTCTAAGTAATGTTACACCACCCAATATTTTAGAATTCATATTTTTAGAAATCTTACTGTTGGATTACATGTTCTATATATTTTTAACATGCATGCCAATTTTCATGCTAATCTGATGTTATTTACCATTTCATTCATAAATACATTTTTTATGTATTATTTTAAACTACTAACACTTGAATTTAAATAATTGATTGATGACATGACTTTTGAATCTTGATATTCAATTACCTTGAAATTTTGCAAGTATGAAGAATATACGAAGATAATGTAATCTAATGGTGGATTTGTCAAAATTGGCATCCTATTAAAAAATAATGAGTGGTATAACCAAACCTATATATTAAATATAATATGTTTAATACAATATTAAATATAATATGTTTAAATATTAAATACAATATTAATTATATTAAATATAATATAATTTTTTTAAACTAATATAATATAATATATAACCAAACCTATATATTAAATACAATATTAAAAAATAAGCGTAACTTTAACCAAACCTATATATTAAATATAATATGTTTCCCATTTTAAGAAACAAACACATATACACGAGGGAAAAGAAAATGAATTCTTATTTATAATATTGTCAAAGTGATATTAATTACATTTATTGTCAGGTAATCTTTTTTAATAGAATTTATTACAACTTTTACATCTTCTTTTTCTTCTTCTTTTCTTGGTAATTTTAATTTTCAATTTTTAATTTTTTGGATAGAAGTATAGAACAAAAGCCTCAAAATTATTTTTAAAAAATATTAATAAAAAAAAAAGAGAGGATATTACTAATCTCACTGGAATCCTCTTACAGACTATTGACTAAACTTGCTCCTCCTGTTGTTGGTTTTGAGAGCTTTTTTTTTTTTTATACCAGTTTGTTTTGAGAGCTAGTACTGTAGAATCAATGTGAAGGGTGTAGATCAAAGGTTTTTTTTTTTTTTTTTTTTTTTTGGGTAAGATAGCATCACTCAAGCCTTACGCAATCTAAAACAAATCCATGTATTTCAATTAATAATTCATACCTTCGCATGCAATTAGATTGTTATTAGTTATTTGTCACTGTCGTATAGGCTCATTATTTTTCTTTTTACCATTTACTGTCTTTCTCAAAGGACAATTTAATAAAGCGTGTGTTTCTTTACAACTTATTTAACTTTAACTCTATCATTTTTCTTTCCACCACTTACCATCCTTTTTGAAGACAATTTAATAAAGCTACTGTTTCTATTCAACTTATTTAACTTTTTGTTGAAGCCAGCTAAACTAGTGAAAAAGTAAAGCTGAAAAAGACTTTTTTCACCACTTAAGTTTGTCTTGAAGGACAATTATTCTATTCAACTTATTTAACTTTTTATTGAAGTGCGCTAGACTAGTGAAAAAGTGAAGCTGAAAAAGATCTTATGATAACATAATTAGTGTGTGTTTGGGTCAGATGAAAAATAAAAATTATTTCACCATTTAATTTATTTTTGTTATTATTTATAGGTCTAATTACACTTTTTAGAACTATTTATAGATCCTACTGTACCATTTTAACTAAATTTTACTTTTATCTACAATATTTTTAGTAATAATTTTTCAATTCTAGCAAAATAAGTGGTATTTAAACACATCACTAATTCATATATATATATATATATTGATCTTGATCTTAGTAATAATTTTTCAGTTCTAGTAAAATAAGTGGTATTTAAACACATCACTAATTCATATTTATATATATATATTGGTCTTGATCATGCTCAGAGCCCAATTCAGCTCAAAAGTAAAACAGAGAAAGCTGAAACCGTTGCTTTGAGTGACATCTGCGAGAAAACCACTGCCCCAGCGTGGTGACTCCGCTCAAAACCAAAACCCTCAGGTAATTATCACACTCTTTTAGATACCCTTCATTTTTAGTTGCTAATTTTGTTACTTATTTTTTTCATTTCATTTTGTTATTACTTTCAATATTAGGGTTTATTGTTTATCACCACATATTGTTTTTTTATTCTTGAATTTGAGTTATTACTTGAACCCCATAAAGTAAACCCCATAAATTAAGTAAGTAGACCATGGATTTTGTGCGTGTGTGTATATATATATATATTATAAGTAATAAATTTTATTTAAAAAAAATCAACAAGTAAACCAGTAGCTGAAAGTTGTCAGATAGTTCTAACATTACAATGATCAATAAGCATATATATTAGATTTTCGGACTAAGACAATAATGCGCTTTCTAATTGTTATTTTACTTGGAATTTGATAGGGTTGGGACTCTTGGGAGGTTGTGTGTGTTAATATTTTGGGTACTGATGAAGTGGAATTTTTGGAAGGATAGTTCAAAAGATACATCAATGATGGAGAATAGACACAAGCACTTAAGTGGTTGTGAGGGAAACAGCCAAGAATTGAGATCGTGGTCCAATCTTCCGGTTGATGTTTTTAATATAATTGGCAGACAACTTGATTTTATTAAACGGGTTTGTAAGAATTCGCGAAAAATTCAGGCTGTTGGTCCAATTTTTGAGACCCTTCCAGTTCCATGGTTAATGGAACACAGTTGGGGTTTTGATGGAAGTGTCTACAGTTTAAGTAGCTTTCACCTCCCAATTGAAAACCAAAGTCACGTCATTTACAACAAGATTGAGGGGAAAGAGTTGAATGATGCAGTCATATGTGCTTCTAAGTTTGGTTGGTTGCTTTTACAGAAATCTACATTGTCATTCTTCTACAATCCTTATACGAAGACTATAATCAAACTACCTGATCTTGACATCAACTTCAATCGAAGTACATTTTCCTCGGTCCCAACTTCTCCTGATTGTGTTTGCTTTGCAATACAAAGTTCCAAAAACAGTAGCAAAATGTGGCTAAGCACATGTCAACCTGGTGACCGCAAATGGAGCACCACAGTCAAGTTTGCTGGTCCTAAAAGGGCAGTTGAGGATGTGGTTTACAGTAACGGAGCTTTTTACTGTGTTTTTACAGGAGGAGCATTGGGGGCCTTCTGTGTTGCACACTGTTATTGGAGTTTGCTCACGGGTGTGGATTTGATTCCTGCGGTATTGTATGACTCAAGGGCTCATATGGTAGAGTCTAATGGGCAGCTCTGGATAGTGTATCGTTCTGGTTTTAAGTGTTTTGAAGTTTTCAATTTTGATTGGTCAAAAAGGAAGTGGGATAAGACATATACATTGGGATGTAAAGCATTTTTTCTCAGTTGTACCTCATTCTCAGTTTCAGCAGAAGGAGAAACTTCAGGTTTTGCAGAGAGGATTTATTATCATTGTGATACTTACAGTTCCTATTACTCATTGAAGACTAAGCAGAGTTATCAATGTACGTTTTATCCATGGGTTACTAAACGCAGGCCTGAAAGACTTTGGATTCAACCTCCTGAGGTATAGGTCCAAATTGGTTAGACACCAATTTGGAAAACGGGTCTAGCCATTTAATATACTTGTTTGGGGCACTAATTGGAGTTCTAGCACTATGAAGTGTGGAGGATTTATAGCTATTATTTCCTTGAATAACAAGCTATCTGTATAAAATGTTTGGAATGATTCTATGGTGTCATTATAATAATATGACTTTGTTATTGTTAATTTAAAGTCCTTACATTTTATTAGTGATTTTGACCCTTCTGAATACTTCATGTCCAAGTGACTGCCATTGATAAAATCCTGATCCCAGCTGGGAGGAAGGAAAATGATTTCACATTCTTCCTTCTGGCAGACAGAGATTGCACCCCATTTGGTGTGCCATTTAAGCTATGGTTCGTTAGCTATATGGATCTGTAGAACTTGTCCTCTTTTTTATTAGAAAGTTGAATCCAAGAGTGGGTTCATGGAGCTATATGGCCTTGCTGTTTCTCTACAAATAGAAAATCTGAGAATTACTGCTCTTAACATTAACACAGAAATTTAAGTTTATAATGGAGAGGCAATTCAAATGGGATTGGCTATAACAGAAACAATCCATAATGCTTCTTTACCTATTGGCCAAATTGTTGTTTTACATTAAGGCTATGTATGAAATTTGTTCGGGTTATACTTTTGTAGTAATAAATAACTATGACATATGAATCCTTGAGTTTTACCCTGTGGATTTGTAATTGGTTTGTCATCATTTCTTTATATGTATTGTGAATGTAGTTCCTAATTGTATACTGATTGATTTTTCAAATTAAAAAAAAAAAAAAAAAATTGAAAAAATTGTATACTCAGTGTTGTCAGTGAACGCAAATATGTTACTATGAATATAAAAAATGCAGTTAGAGTTCTAGCAGCTGCACCATTCATGTGCAATTAGAGAGTTGGTTATGGAATATAGAAATATGAAACATGCTCCCTAAAGTTTTGCTAAAATGTCTGCATCCTTTACTACACTAAAATTAAGCTTTGTAGATACATGTTAATAAATGTACTTAAAAGTTAAAACTATGGATTTGTAATTCTTTTGTCATTATTTATTTGTAATAATGCAGCACTGAATAAAACTAAGCACCGTTAATTAAATAAACGAAAAAAATAATAATATAAGTACATAACTAAGAGCAAGAGCATCCTTTTGAGAAGAAATGGACCGGTGGCTGTGGACTGATGGCGTGGTTTGGAGAGAGAGAGAGAGAGAAGTTGAATCAGAATAAGAAGGGGGGAGGCAGCTCTTGGGGTAGCTTTCTATGTTGGGCAATATGAAGGGTTTAAAAACAAAATTCTTGCCTCAGTTTATTATCATTATTTATTATTTTATAGTTGAGTGCAAAGGATTTGAATTTTGAGGGTCTCCCTAAAGGATCAAGAGTTCTTAGGGTATGTTAACGGAGTCAAAGAAAACACATATAAAAAATAAAAAAAAATAAAAAATAAAAAGACATTGAAAGCAAACTATTTGATTCAATGAATCTTCCACCTTTGATCAAAAGAAGGCAAGTTAGATAGTTTGGTGTTGAAGTGATGGTGTTGTTTTAGTCACAACTAAGGAATCTTAAATGACAAAATCATTTTTGTTTAGTGGATTTAGATGTAATTAAGAAACATTATCATTATTCTTTCAAAAAGAAGAAGAATTATTTTATAGTTGAGTGCAAAGGATTTGAATCTTGAGGGTCTCCCTAGAGGATCAAGAGTTTTTAGGGTCCCATAAAAAAAAAAAAAAAAAAAATTAGGTTACTTTCTAGTCTCTACCACATCTCTACCACATAAAGGTCCTTAAATCATAACATTTCCTTTATAATAAAAGACTAAGATGTTGTGACATTTCCTTTATAGTAACTAGCCTCATCACATGTGTTTCACGCATGCGATGAGGCTTTTTTTAAATTTATTTTAGTTGTCCTATTTAGTATTTTGTAGCAAAACAAAAATTTGTGTTTTTATTTTATATATATAATTTTTATTTTGAGAATCTAATTTATAAGTAGATAAAACAATTTGAAAATCAACAGGAGAGTGACCCTATTTTTTAGGCAATGTTTTAGTGGGAGTTAGAGTTATATTTTTACTAGATTGTTCTTTAATTTTCTCTTTACTTAAACATAAGGGTGTAGGGCATTTTTGAACTAAAAAAAATAAAGAATCCAAATAGGAAAAGTCCCTTAAATAATAGTATAGATAAAAGACTAAGACGTTGCCATGTTAGTATTCCATTTTAATAATCTAATTAAAACCAAAAAAAAAAAAAAATCTTAAACAAGCCATCAATTTGATGTTTAAATGAAGTTTACAAGAGGCAAACAAAACAACCCAAGATTGCCAAAACACTAAAGCAGAGTCAATCCAACTCCCATGGAGGTGGGGCTTGGGGTTATGCAATCCTTTTGTTTTGTTGCTGAGCAAAAAGGAGGGAAAGTAAAAGAATTGATTTTCTTTATTAATTTTTTAATTGTCCATTCAAATTCTTTTTATTGGATCAAATGGTCTTTTTGATGCATTTTCAAAGCAACCAAACAAGATGCTGGGTTGCCCTTGTATGAGATTTAAAGCTCATCGTATGGAGACGAAATTTGTTTTTGTCTGAACTTCTCTTTCGAGGAAAAAAAAAAAAAAAAAAAAACCCAAAAGATAATACATTCACAATCTTTTGATTGCAAACTGTAGCCTTTTGATTCAATCTATTTTATTGTTTGTGGTGCTTGCGGATAAGTGAGAAAATCATAGGGGAAAAAACCACAACAAACTGATAAGTTTGAGTTTTGTGTGTGTTTTAGTCTTAATTATTATAGTGGGAGTCTAATGTGGTAATATCTTGACCTTTTATTATAAAAGAAACGTTAAGATTTAAGAGACTCCACGCAGTAGAGTACCTAAAAAACTTTAGAGAATCTAGATCTCTTTCTTAAAAATGTTAATTGAGTTACAAAATAAATTATATAAAAAAAAATAAAAAAAAAAACTCATCCTTTGAAAATTTTAAAACTCATTTTGAGAATTGAGGTTTGAGCCCTATAATTCAAAATATGTATCATTTTTTCAACCTCTTTATTTTTTTAAAAGAATATATTGACAGTGTTTGACTTGGATTTATCTAATTTGTAAACATTTAATTACAATAAAATTAATAATTAAGTATCCTAAATTTTGTTAATATGAGTTAGATTTGATAAGATTAGAATTAACAAATAATAAATTTAGCTTAATATATTGAAATAATAATATTATTTTGAATGAAATCAAATATTGAGTTTAGTTCTTCTTATATATATAGAGCTTCGCATCTCCAACTACCCTAACAGTTTTGTGAGATGGCGTGTTCTGTTATTAAAAAAAAAAAAACCTGGGCTTGTGTCCCACATCGGGTGCATGAGTTTAGTTCTTCTTGTATATATAGAATGAAATCAAACACGGATGATACTCCTATATGTGTGTGTGTGTGGATGATACTAAGAGGCTGTTTGGCCACTTTTTTTTGGTCACTCAATTTTCGTCACTCAATTTTCATCACTCATTTTTTATCACTCATTACCCATCACTCTAAATCAATACCCGTTTGGCTTATCACTACAATGCCATAACTCAACAATTTTCATCACTATTCATGGGCCCCAGCTCTGTCACTTGGTCAGATGGTTCTGTTTTGTTACCCGCGCCTTGGTACTCATCCCCATCAGCTTCTCTTTTCTCATTTCCCATTTCCCCTTCCCCCTTCAGCCCTGTCACTCTCCCAAAGCAAAAAAACCGAACCCATAAAAATTTCTCAACCTCCCTCGCCTCGTCAGAATCGTCGCCAGTGAAGAACACCCATCTCTCCGACGTGTACGGTGGCGCCATCTCCTCTGTCGTGACCTAGCGGCACCAACGAGCATAAGAAATAGTACCCATTTCTCGATTTTGTCACGGCCGGTCTCCTCCAACCCAAGACGGTGCTACCTCGACAGTCCTGTACTCTCTCACTTTGTTTATTTAGTTGATTTGTGTGTTTTGCATTTGGATTTTGAGAAAAATGTTCTGGGTTTTGTAGGTCGGTTCTTCAAAGTTCATCTCGCCGAGCTCTTAGAAGAATCCCTAGGCAGATTTCAACTCAGGCATGTAAATAAATCAACACTTTTTTTTTGTTACTTTGCTGCTTCAATATCACTGAATACATGAATTGTGTTTACGAATGCACTTGTGACCTGAATTTCAATGTATCTGTAATCTCTAAATTAACCGTGTTTTGTTATTGTGATTATGTGAATAAGTTATATGTGTTTGTTATAATGTTGATTTGGTAAATCCTTTTGAGAATGCCGACGACTAGATTTAGTAATATGTGTTTTGTTTTGTTATTCTCCGACTTGTGATTTTTGATTTAGTAAAGCAAATGTTCAAGTTTCTCCAAAAGTTTGATTTTCTTTTTAGACTAGACCAATACCATTATGTGATTTTTCTTGGCTTCTTCAAACTTACGAGCCTCCTCCACCTTCCACTGATGAAGCTCTTTAGCCTGACAGCCATTGACAAAATTATTTTAATTGTTTCAAGGCTAGGATTTTTGTGTACTATGCATATTTCTTTTTCTCCTTTCTAATAAATGGTAATGATTACTGCCTGAGCTATAATCATTTATCAATGAACCTCGGAAACCTATGGTGTCTAGTATGCTACAGTGGACTAACAACTTGGATTTTTATTTTTTATTTTTGGTTGGCTGGCTTGTAATTGGAATGTGTCAATATAAGATTGAGGTACAGTGGCAAGTGAAGAAAACTAATTTTTAAGGATCATATTGCTAAAAATTTAAATGCAATGTTTTCTTTTGAAACAAATTTAATTCGGGACAGCTCATTGAAGAGTGCTAGCAAATAAAGCAGGTCATTTGAATTTTGTGTGTGACAATATAAGGTCACATTCTCCAAGAGCCTTGTGCGTCAGTAGCATTGCCCAGTCTCCAACATGGGAAGAACTTGGTTCAAATCCCCTCCCCCAATTGTTGTAAGAAAAATTAAAGTCACCTTCTTTTTGGCTGAGATTGCTTCTCTGCAAGCTGAGCTGTACATGTCCATGGTTTGCTTTAGTTCAAGCTTCAATTTTTTCATCTCAGCTTCTAGCTCTCGCTGTAATAAACCAGCAGCTCATAGTTAGATTACTTGACGATAATGAGACCACTTCTTAATGTTAGGAATAGGATATAGAATTATTACTGTGTGGTAACAGACTACAAAGTGTTCAAAATTTTAGACCTTTCTTAATTACTAGCATTCAATATTCAATACCAATCTACACTTACTGCAGAATGTTTGGTGGATTATTCCTTGGGAGAACTTGCTGCAATGCTGAAATCTAAATTTTGGCCTGAGATATCCACTGATCCGAACATCAGCTCCCCTGGAAGATCACTCTCATCCCTGACAGAATCTTGGCCAAATGAAGACCTTGCCCCACGGTTGTGAATCTCGATATTTTCTAATGAGAGATTCTTTGGACTATTCCTGCTTCACTCGCGTGATGTCCTCGACGCATCACTGCTCTTTTCCAAGTAAAATCTCTCATAACCTGGTCCTGCACTTCTCCATCCCCTTACAGATCTGTGTTTTGCCAAGAAACAAAAAGAATGGATGCTTACAGGCAAACTTGGAAACTGATCGAATAACAAGACCACCACTATTAGTTTTTTATGTCTTATGTTACACTTGTTATATTCATATAGAGTAAACTTTAAGTACAGTTTCTTAGGTGTTGAACTTAAAGAACTACGATCACATCCACGTGGATTGATGGACTAATATCTAACATTTTGGGTACATACCTGGTTTCTTCTCCATTTTGTTCAGGTGTTGGTGGAAGCCCTCCTGATGAGAATTGTTTTGGTGGGGTAGCAGTATTTGCCATGGGCCTTAGTGCTGTCCTAGCTGACAATATTTTCCCTTTTGAAATTACATAAACAGAGCAGAAATTTGGTGCAGATTTCATTAAGCTGCCTGGTACATCGTAACCTTTGAACTTTCTATATGAACCCAAACAAATAGCTTAGTTTTAAAACAACGGTTCAATGATTAAATTCACTATTTCTTAACAATTTAAATCACCATTTATTTAGTAATATGTGATTTAGTTTTGTTATTGTGACACATAGCTTTTTATCTAGATTGGATTCTTGTCTCTCTAGTTAGCATTGTATGTTAAACATACAACATTTAAATAAGTGTGTGGACATTTTTTAATAATGGAATGTGATATAATAAATGTAATGATTCTGAGCCCTTGGCCACTAAGACATACGTGATATTGGAGGAGTTAGGGTTCAATCAATCAATTTGCCTACTGCCAAGTGGTAGAACAATAATGAAGGCTATGAAGCTAAGAACAAAAGGATGAATTTCCATTGACAGTGCATTGATTATGTAGAACTATGTACTGACATTATATATATAATTATTTGTGTGTAGATATATTGGAAAAAGAAAAGCCATAACCATGTCTTCTGCCACTACTTATGAGTCCACTTCTACCGACCATATGTGCGATATGGATCGGTGTGTGGAAAGGACCTCTTTGTCTATCTGTAATTTCGGTAGGAGGTTCTATGGATGTCAGCAGTGGGCACCGGTTAGTTTCTATCTTCAATTTTATTGTCATTACATATTCGACTTGTCATTGTTTTACTATCTTTGCTGACCATCTTATATATGCCTTCAATGTTGTATGCAGGACTCCGATTAGGCATGTAAGTTCTTCAAATGGTTGGACAAGAATACATGCCCACATGGCCATGCAACGGCACCACTTGTCCACGAAAGGTTTGCGAGATATAAGGCCGACGCCGTAGCTGCAAGAAACGAAAGAGATGAGGCTTAAGCAAGGGAAGCAGAAGCATGGGAGCTCCTAAGGAAAGCAAAGCGCAAGGGTGAAAAAAGTAATCTCAAACTCCGGATTGCTGAAGACAAGGTCTATAAGTATAGGGTAGCTTTATTTTTGTCTTGTACTGTACTCAGGGTTTATTTTGTGTTCTCTAATGTTTTGGGGGGTCATTGCCATACGCAACTGCGTCTGCCATGAACCATTGACGGTCACGTGTATAATGTACATTACACTTCACATGCCTTGTTTTGAGTTCTTAAATATTTTGCAGAATGAGAATTGTGTTTGTCAGCTGTTTGCTGTACAGGGAGGTGTTGTGTATAGCAATGAACGTTTCTTGAACAAAACAGGTCAATCTATTATCATTCGTTTTATGCATTCTTTTATATTCAATAATGAATACTTCTCCATCAGTTTATATTTTTTGCACGTATTCTATCCAAAAAAGAAAAAAAATTTATTTGGCCCCTTTCAGTGTATAAGACAATAAGGTGTCTTTATCAATAAATAAATAAAAAGAAAAAGATGTCTTCATAAATTTTCATTTTGAATAAATTTTGTTTCGTTATTTTTTAATTATATGTCTTTATCATTTTTTTACTTGGAAGTTTTTAAACTTTTTTTTTCAGCGCATGACCAATTTTTTTAATCTCCCCATAGAATTATTTTCACCATTCCACGTTTTGACAATTTTTTATTTTTTATATGTTTTTTGAACCGCACATTTTGACATTTGGTCCAATTTAATGATACTTAAATAATCTAAATTGAAAACTCTAGTGCGTACATTGCATATTCGCATTTTATTTTTAATAACTTATTTTAGAATGGAGGGACCGTTGTGGCCGTTTAACAAAAGTGTTCAGTTTTGTATTCATTGCCATTGGTGAGAGTCGACACATAAACAGTTGAAACTTGAAACCCTTACGTTACATATATCTTTTAATAATTGATACAATCGATTTACGTTACATAATTATGCCGAGAGCATATCTGCACATTGTCATGTCATTCCAAAATAGTGCAGTATCATTACAAGTTGAACTAAGTTATACATCCACCTATGTAATTAATAAGTTGTCTGTCACTTACTATAGTGCCAAAATGATTACGCTGCAAAGTAAATGGTCAATTGCCATTTTCAACATATAATCATCTGACATTGCCACGGGCAACATAATCATCCCACATTGTGTCAGTGATATTGTCCCTAAATTGCCCCATCGCTCTCTTCAATGCACTTGACATTTCTAGTACATGTCTTTGGGTCGCTGAGCTTGTTGATGCTTCAGCATCACCACTACCTTTGTTATTGGTCGCACTACCTTCGCCAACACTCTCCCCTATTGTTCTAAACAATTCATCACTCCGATTGTTCATGTGTATGAAATTCTGTAGAGCACAATACACAATAACCACGTAACGCTGCCAAATTGGCTTGAAGTTTGGCATTAAATTCAGAATGGGGAAACGGGCCTTCAGCACTCCAAAAGACCGCTCAATCACCATTCGCAAGGACGAGTGCCTGTAGTTATACAACTCTTTTTTTGATGTTATCCGTCTACGGCTTGACTGGAATTCTTGTGCATGGTACCTAGTTGACTTGTGAGAGGGGAGAAAACTAGTGCCAATTGGTAGACCCGAATCCACCAAGTAGTACGACCCTACACACACACACAGCCAGGCAGCACGTAATTAAGTTGTACAATAAACACACTACTTAGACGTGGAGGATAAAATAACTCTAGTTAAACTCATAGTAATGTATAGTACCTGTTGGTGGCCATGGGAATCCATGCTTCCGGTCACTAATCGCTTCCTCGAAAACCGTTGAGTCATTTGCACTGCCCTTCCACCCACCATGGACAAATGTGAACTGCATGTCCATGTCACACACACACAGCACATTGGTTGTTATAAGGCTCTTACGGTCCCTATGTGCTTAAGTTGCATTTGCAGGAGGTCGGGCACTCACGTGCGTTCCATCAATTGCTCCTATACATCTCTACACATTGGACCTTTTCATTAATCTTAACAAGGACATCTACAAAATCATATTATTTTACTGTTGTACGAAGTATGTCAAGTAAGGGAATGATTTGTACCTCAAACCATGGCCAATACTTGTTCACTTGAAGATGCTCGGGGAGGCTTGTGACGTTCTGATCAGGTTTAATTAAATGCTTCGCGTAGTGGTGGACAGCTCACAACGCCTGACGAAAATGCCGGCACACGGTTTCTGTTGAGTGCTGAAACCGGTCTGCAACACATCTAAAGCGGATGTTGTGTCCAAGTATGTACAATAACATGGCCACGGCCTGAGTGGCATTCACGTCACCATGTCCATCCTTCAAGTAACCATGTTCAGCCAACTCATCCACCAAATGCAACAGTAATTCAGGTGTCATGCGGAACATCTCATAACACTTAGCTTGATTACCTTCAGTGACCTCGTCCATATACGCCTTGCCGGTCAATGCACTTGTTCGCATTGGTTGTTTATCATAATGCCGTTGCATGTATGCATACATCTCCCCGACTATAGGATTCACTAAATTAAACTCTGCTTCTTCTTCACGTTCACACTCTGAATCTGGCCAGTCATCATCATTTTCTTCACAGTCATTGCTGGAACCAACGTTGTTGAAGTATGCATCATCAAAGTCATACTCTTGGACCGCCTGCCACCAGTCATTTCCAGGCCATAAGTGACCTACACATTAGCACAAACACACTATTTAGGTAGGTTATGTAAAGAGAGATATAAAAGTAAATATGTTATTAAAACAAGTACATCGCATAATAGTCATGTAGAATATAAAGACCTAATTCAACAATCACCATAATAAACGTATAAAAATAAAAAAATAAAAACCTTATCCAAGTATGTCACATAATATAACACAAACCATACAAAGATTCCAAGTTCAAATTCAAATCCTTCGCATACTATAACACAAATATAACACAAACCATACAAAGATTCCAAGTTCAAATCCAAATCCGTCACATAATATAACATAAACCATACAAACATCCCAACTTCAAATCCAAATCCTTCACATAATATAACACAAACCATACAAAGATTCCAAGTTCAAATCCAAATCCGTCACATAATATAACACAAACCAGTTTGGCATCTGAAGTTCCTAAATAACATAAACATAATATAACACAAACCATGCTTGCGGTCCCAAGTTTGTTAAATAACACAAACCGTAGTATTATCCATACGAAATATAAACAAGTAAATAGAACAACCGGAATCCATATTACATAAAAACTAAATATTGTTCTAGTTTAAAGCGAAACTGCTCTCCCTCAATCCTCCTCTGGGTTTAGAATGGCATCAATCCAAGACTTCCTCCTATGCTCCGGCATACACATAAACACTACCCTATCATCCTTTTGCTGCAAAACCTTTGACATCTTGATATAGGCCTTGTTACTGAGATCCGCATACGAATTCAACACCTCCATTGCCTTGGGAAGTGAGCAAGGATCACCGCCTACAGCGGATTGAGCAAATTGCTCGGATGAACCGCTACCCTTGCCGAGTTTACCACTGAACTTATCCCTCGACATTGCAGTGTACTCCCTTAGGGCCACAGTCATTTCACTTACCCTATCCGACTTCTTTGAGACCTTCTTACCCTTGCCACTTGCATCTATCACAGGACGTTTTTCTGCTCGTTGGGTTACCTCCTCAACCTCAGCATCCTCCACAGTGTGCGGGAAAGTGTCAAAGTTAGGGGTGTAACAGTCATCATCCAGATAGGTGGGTGCACTTGCATTATCATTAGCATTGGCAAGCTCTTCCTCTAGGGCACGCTCCTTATCACTATTCAAGGGAGGAGTGTTTGAGGGGATCTGCAAGTTCCCAGTTGCGGTACTAGGGGTGAACAACTGCTGTAGTGATGGGTAGTCTGGGCATCCCTTATTCCTTAAGCTATTTGCACCACGATTGCTCTAGAATGTCTTTGGAAACATTAGCACACTAAACGTAGCAAGTTCACAAGAGGAAAATTGCATAAATAAATAATTGCAATAAGTCAAAATTAATAAACAAGAGTAAACATACCGCAACCACATACTGCCACACCTCATCAGAGCAAGTCACTGTTTGGGTCTGCTCGTCCCACCCCAATCCTGTGTGTCTTAGCAACTGGCTCCACTTGCGTTGTTTGGTACGGAGCCTATTATGCTTCTGTTGAACTTGGTTAAGGATAAAATCTTTCCCGGTCCTTCGGTTAAGTTCAGTTGTGATTGATGTCCACATGGAACCCTTGAACACACCTTTTGCCATGTTACCCTTAAGTTGTTCCTCTAACATTATCTCAATAAAAATATGTTCTACATGGGAAGGCCACAATTTCTCCTCTTGATCTTGTGATTCATGTGCCATCTATTTGAAACATGTCACGTGGTAAGCTTATGACAGCTGATAATTTTAACAATTGAACAATAGGACTATAGGATTCATTTAAGGGGTCCAAAAACTGGAAAATCTTCCATAATTAAATCAACAAGGATACGAAAAAGCATGCACTGAATGTAAGAAACAATGGTAATATATAATAAAAAATGGTAATATATAAATCATTCATCGAGGTTTACCACATATACAATGTGACCAGATATACAAAAGATGGAAGATCGAAGCAATGAGTTAGTAAACTGAATAAGTGGTCACAAATACTACTAGGTTAGTGCATGGTTAAGTACATGGTAATCCATAAGAAAGTACGCTACTCAACATAATGGGAACAAAATATGTCAGCAGTATATCAAAAGGAACATGCACTAAATTGCCTCAACTAGGCATTCGCCTCTTACTGCGGTGGGTCATCTAACAATCGATCTGGAGAGGCCACAGGGGAAACGTTGGGCCGAAGAGATCTGTTACGGCCCACCATTGCTCTGCGATAACTCTGTTGGATACGCTTCCACCTCCTAATTACCCGCCTCACGGTAAAGGCCTTCCCCATGCGGGCATTAAGATTGTCTATGATCTCCTCCCACACTTGCGCATTGGCATGACAACGACACAAATTCCCACAAACATAGTGTCCAAGTACAGAGTCACACAACACATCCTCACAATTGGCATCCCATGTTGTCAACTCCGCAGCCATCTTAAAGAACAACACACACATCTCATACACAACCATATCACAAGTACAATAAAGATATCCCAGTATATTTAGAGGAACAAATATTGAGCACATGGTAGCGTGTATGTACAATATATTTTGTAAGAATATAATGGGGACAAGTTTAGTATGTTAGTCAGAGACAAGGAACAGTGCATCATAAATTTGAAACAATTTGTATGAAGCTATTTAATTGTCGTCCTCTTTGCAAGTATCTTGCTAGCCATGAGGAGACAAGCTCAATATGGGGAACCATAATCAGGGAACAGTAGAAGCATATTCTAAATTCAAGATACGTTTACAAATTTTTTTAAACTAAAAATGCATTGGCATTGAACTAAGGAGAATTCTACTAAACTTACTACATTAAGATTCATAATTCATAGCAAACAAAGTAATAAAAAAAGTTGGTTAACTGTATTCATATGATATCTTGGTAATTGAAATATGGAACCTAGGTTACAGCTTGTCTCCGTGATGTTTATTTTTTAGGTACAACTTAAGGTTCTCTACAAAGGCTAATTGTGCTGACTTGTGCTGCCTTGTGCTGCCCTTTTTAGGTACAACTTAAGGTTGTCTACATAGGTAGGCCCAGGCCGGCTGATTGGGCTGACTTGTGCTGCCCTTTGATCGTTGGTATAAATATATGCATGCTACTTTACTCATTCCAGTTATAGATATTTGATTACAAAGTTAGCCAATTTATGTACATTGTTAACAATTAATGCTAATTTCATGTTGGAGTATGTATTTATGATCATGGATGTGTGTGTGTGGGGGGGGGGGGGGGGGAACCAAGCTAA